>NW_024539993.1:0-23628 GCF_016647785.1 Suillus fuscotomentosus | reverse complement strand
TACTTGACAGTTTTGATCGAGCACAGACTTCCAATTGATGTGGCAGTTGAATTCAACCAGCAGTTGTGAGGGTGAAACAACATCTTTATTGGTGAAGACATCCTTATTCTTTTGGATCGTGCAAGCATTATATGGTCTTGCATACTCTGGGTAGCCATCATCCTTTAAGGATGTCTCACCACAGAAAGACCTTTGGGAAAGTGCATTTTGGAGCCCTTCAGTGACAAATTCCGTATTATACGGGCCACCCGACCTCCATAATATCCCGTATGAGACGGGCCAGCTGATCATGGGCCCATGTTGTGTATATTCTCGATGATGACGGATGGGCCGGGACACATATTATTTCTGATGGAGACGGGTGGGCCCATGTATGCCAATGATATATATATCCTTAATGTTGACGGATGGGCCGGGGGAATATGACATTCATGGAGATGGGTGGGCCCATCTGGGTAATATGTAGAGTAGGATATTATAGACAGCTGGGCTGAAGAGAGATGTAAGGCAAATATTGTTATATAGACGGGCGGGCCACGTGGGTGTATTACATATATGGGTGGGCCGAGGTAGGGAAATATTACATAGACGGGTGGGCTGACATAGGGTGTATTACATATACAGGTGGGCCGACGTGGAATGTATTACATATACGGGTGGGCCGACGAAGGGATATCAAATAGACCGGTGGGCCAAGGGTGCTATAAAATATTTATTACATAGACAGGTGGGCCGAGGTGGGGTATAATTATATAGACGGGTGGGCCAATGCAGGATGTATTATATAGACGGGTGGGCCAACATAGGATGTATTACATAGATGGGTCGGCCGACGTGGGGGATAATACATAGATGGGCGGGCCGACAGGGGGTGTATTACATATATGGGTGAGCCTAGATATGTTTCCATCAAGATATACAGCTGATGTAGCCACCAGCGAATCAAACACATAGGATACATGTACACTATGAGTGCATATACCTACCATCAACCACCAAATCTAAACCCCTAAGCACAAAAACATGAATCGATCATGTGTGGCATTGACCAATAATCCAGGACTGAAGTGGAAAAACCCCACACCTGAACCCTGGTGTGCAACAAATCCTATTTCTAAGCATGGACACCAGAAGCACAACACTGACAAAAATATATATGTCAAATTTTCAGTGCCAAACCCCAACCGAGATGTACCAACCCCTGAAACCCGAAACCCGAGACTGCCGGGTCTCAGGTATCGGGTGTCCGGAACTCGGAACTTCGGAGAATTTGGGGAGATCAATACAATTTAATTTACAATCGAGTTGATTGACAACACATTGACTTACCCATGTTTGCAATATATTTTTGTTTAGACATACCGAGTTCCGAGTTCCGGACACCCGAGACTGCCGGGTTTCGGGTGTCGAGTGTCCGGAACTCGGAACTTGGGAAAGTTTGGGGAGATCAATACAATTTGATTCACAATCAAGTTGATTGACAAACACATTGACTTAACTATGTTTGCAATATATTTTTGTTTAGACATACCGAGTTCCAAGTTCCGGACCCCCGGACCCGAAACCTGAGACTGCCGGGTCTCAGGTATCGGGTGTCCGGAACTCGGTATGTCTAAACAAAAATATATTGCAAACATAGTTAAGTCAATGTGTTTGTCAATCAACTTGATTGTGAATCAAATTGTATTGATCTCCCCAAACTTTCCCAAGTTCCGAGTTCCGGACACCCGACACCCGAAACCCGGCAGTCTCGGGTATCGGGTGTCCGGAACTCGGAACTCGGTATGTCTAAACAAAAATATATTGCAAACATGATTAAGTCAATGTGTTGTCAATTAACTCGATTGTAAATTAAATTGTATTGATCTCCCCAAATTTCCCCCGAGTTCCGAGTTCCGGACACCCGATACCCGAGACTGCCGGGTGTCGGGTGTCGGGTGTCCGGAACTTGGAACTTGGGAAAATTTGGGGAGATCAATACAATTTGAGTCTCGGGTATCAGGTGTCCGGAACTCGGAACTCGGGGGAAATTTGGGGAGATCAATACAATTTGATTCACAATTGAGTTGATTGACAAACACATTGACTTACCCATGTTTGAAATATATTTTTGTTTACACATACTGAGTTCTGAGTTCTGGACCCCCCAACCCCAAAACCCGAGACCCAGCAGTCCACAATTCTGGGGTTCAGGGGTTGGCAAAATGTGTATGAATATATGAAAGGTTGAATGAAACATTTTTGAAAGATGTCTCATATCAAATGTTAAGTCCCGAGTTTCGAATTTCGGGTTTCAAGACTCCAGGTTTCGGGACTCAGCACTCCCGAAATCCAGAAGTTGAAACTCGGGATTTGACATTTGATATGAGACATCTTTCAAAAATGTTTCATTCAACCTTTCATATATTCATACACATTTTACCAACCCCCGAACCCCAGAATTGTGGACTGCCAGGTCTCGGGTTTCAGGGTTCGGAGGTCCGGAACCCGGAACTCGGAACTCAGTATGTGTAAACAAAAATATATTTCAAACATGGGTAAGTCAATGTGTTTGCCAATCAACTCAATTGTAAATCAAATTTTATTGATCTCCCCAAATCTCCCCAAGTTCCGAGTGCCGGGACCCCCGAACCCGAACCCCGAGACTGCCGGGTCTCGGGGTTCGGGGGTCCGGAACTCGGAACTCGGTATGTAGAACAAAAATATATTTTAAACATGGGTAAATCAAATTTTATTGATCTCCCCAAAATTCCCGAGTTCCGAGTTCTGGGACCCCCGAACCCCGAGACCTGGCAGTCCACAATTTCGGGGTTCAGGGGTTGGTAAAATGTGCATGGATATATGAAAGGTTGATTGAAACATTTCTGAAAGATGTCTCATATCAAATGTCAAGTCCCGAGTTTTGATTTCCAGGTTTCAGGACTCCGGGTTTCGGGACTCCGGGCTTCGGGACTCAGCATTCTTGAAACCCGGAAATCGAAACTTGGGACTTGACATTTGATATGAGACATCTTTTAAAATGTTTAAACCAACCCTTCATATATCCATACACATTTTACCAACCCCCGAACTCCGAAATTGTGGACTGCCGGGTTTCGGGGGTCCGGGGTCCCGGAACTCGGAACTCGGAATTTGGTATGTAAGACAACAAAAATATCTTTCAGGGTTCAGGGGTTAGTGAAATGTATATAGATATACGTAGATTAATTCAAACATGTCTGAAAAATTTCGTTCATCTCAAATGTCAAATCCTGAGTTCCGGACTTCGGGACTCAGCACCCGGCAGTCAGGGTTAGGGGTTCGGCATCGAAAATTTGACATTCGGGTGTTCAGGTTTTGGGTGATATCTAAATCAACAACTTCGAGTTCTGCCAAAGCGTGAAACTTGAAACCCAGTGTGCAACATGTTGATTTTTCATTTATATCACACAAATAATCGAGTTCCGAGTGCCGAGGGCTGAGACCCAAAGCCTGAGACCTGAAAATATGTACACAACATGTCCATTTTTCACTCACTGCACAAATCACCGAGTTTCGAGTGCCAAAGCGTGAAACTTGAAACCCAGTGTGCAACATGTCCATTTTTCATGTACATTACACAATTCATTGAGTTCCGAGTGCCGAGGGCCGAAACCCGAACCCCGAGACCTGAAAATATGTATGCAACATTTCCATTTTTCACTTGTTGCACAAATCACCGAGTTTCAAGTGCTGAAACCCGAAACTCGAAACCCGGTGTGCAACATGTTCATTGTTCATTTACATTACACAGATCATTGAGTGCCAAGGGCAGAATCCTAAAACCCGAAGCCCAAAAACATGTATGCCACATGCCCATCTACTCATTGCACAAATCACCAAGTGTCGAGTGCCGAAACCCGAAACCCGGTACTTCAAATCAGTAGTCGGGTACTTGGTACTTGGTTCTGATACTTGGTACCCGAGAATCAGTAGTCAGGTACTTGGTACTTGGTTCTAATTCTCGGTACCTGGGAATCAATAGTTGGGTACTCCAGCCAATAGTCCCGAGTCCCGAGTACTGATATTTGGTATTCGGTAGTCAGGTTTGGAACTTGGGTCTTGGTTTGGTTATCATTTGACTGAGATATTGGTAGGCAATATTGGCACTCGGAGCTCAAATACTGACTATCAACTATCAAGTGTCGGGACTTGGTAATCGGTAGTTGAGACTTGGTGCTTAAATGGATATTGCATATATACATAAAAATACAAAATATGTTCCTATGTGTTCATTTCTAGGTGAACAGACTTTGGAATTATATCTCAATCATCTATTCAACAATAGAAACAATGTATCAGGAGCTCAGGACCATAGGGTAATCCTTTATTGTATAGTGTACCTCCCCCTCTTCTGGTGGTTCACCCGCTGGGGGTTTTTCCCTGTAAAGCTGGACCTCAAGGACTGTAGGGAGTCTATTCCTGAGCATATTCGGAGTAGATATATCATATAACCAGCCCAGGACACACAGGATCCTTCTCCAGGAACAAAGCATAGACAATTGCACTTGTGACATTTTTTCACAATTTTCAGTATCTTGCCCTTGCATCCATGATCCAACCTTTTAATATATAATGAGCATAGCTTATATTCTTGCTTCTTATGACCAAGATCAGCTCACAATAGGCTGGAGTTTGTGAGCTAGTGTGCATACTTGCCATTTTGCCTGATAAGGGGCCCATGCCTTCAAAACATTGAATCTTCATAATCAGAAACCTGGGGTACATTTCAAATATCTTAAGTATCATAGACATAAATTTACAGACAAATCAACCAAGAATTGAGTACTGAGGAAGTGAAATGGGTAAGAAATTGAGTGTGGGAAACTTCAAAGACCCAAAGCATCGAAAATGGTTAGTTGAGCAGTGGTAGGACTTTAATGCTGGGTCAACTCATATTTTCACTATATCCCTTCTACCCACCCCCTACCCTCAGGGCAGTAGGCAGTATGGGTTCCTTGGGTAGTTTACAATCTATCCTACATATTTGTAATGATATTTTTGGCCTGAATCATATATAAATGTGACTTTGTATAAAAGATGTCTACTGTCACTCTCCACACATCATTTTGCCTATCATTACATCAATCCTTCATGAATATTTCTAAGCTTTTAAGCTATTATAATGGATGTATATGGGTGTTATTCCAGGTCTCTGATCACATCATAGGCTTGTCATGTTGGATATCTCGACATAATGTGCAAGTCTCGCTATTAATATTCATTCTTTATCTTTAGACTCACTTACTGCACACATGTATTTCATTTGTCATTATTGATGTTTTGGATTTCTTTAGCTTATATCTTGGTCACATGGTAACCAATGGACGAGAAAAGACTACAAATAAACTCACCTAGACTCAGACTACAACCTTGATTAAGCTGACTACTGATTCCCAGATACCGAGTATCAAAACCAAATACTGAGTACCAATTACCATGTACCAAGTACTGCGTAATGAGTAACAAGATAACCAATTGACAAGAAAAGACTACCACTACACTCACCTGGACTTGGACTACAACCTTTGGTAAGGAAGTTAAGCATAATAACAACTTTCATTTTTTCATTATTGCTGATGTTTTGCTGAATGACAAGGAAAGACTACCAAATCACTCACCTTGACATGGACTACAACTGTCATTTTTCATTATCATTTGCCTATATTGACTACCGAGTCTCGAGTACCAACCACTGACCACCAATCACCGAGTGCCGAGTACCGAGTACCGATAGGGAATAGTGTGGGTGAACCCCGGGGTATGAGTAGCACTACCCCCACCCATACCCCATGATATACCCACACCCACAAGGTGGGTGTGGGTTTTTTGGTGGGTATCAGGGAGAAACTACCGAGTCTTGAGTACCAACCACTGACCACCAATCACCGAGTGCCGAGGACCAAGTACCAAGTACCGAGTCCCGAGTCCCAAGTCTCGAGTCCCGAGTCCCGAGTCTCGAGTCTCGAGTCCCGAGTCCTCGAGTCCCGAGTCCCGAGTCTCGAGTCCCGAAGTCCCGAGTCTCGAGTCCCGAAGTCCCGAGTCCCGAGTCCCGAGTCCCGAGTCCCGAGTCTCCGAGTCCTGAATCCTGAGTCCCAAGTCCCAAGTCTCAAGTCTCGAGTCCCGAGTCTCGAGTCCCAAGTCCCGAGTACCGAGTCCCGAGAACCGAGTACCGAGTACTGAGTCCCAAGTACCAACCACTGACCACCGATCACTGAGTGCCAAGTACCAAGTACCAAGTACCAAGTACCAAGTCCCAAGTCCCAAGTACCGAGTACTGACAAATACAATTCCCAGGTTATTTGAGCCCTACACCAATGGATAATACATACAAATACAATTTGTGTCCATTTGAAGTACCGGGTTTCAGGTTTTGACACTCGACACTTGGTGATTTGTGAAATGAGTGAAAAATGGACATGTTGTGTACATGATGTTGGGTTTCGGGCTTTGGGTCTCGGCCCTCGGCACTCGGAACTCGATGATTTGAGTAATGTAAATGAAAAATCAACATGTTGCATGCCGGGTTTTGAGTTTCGGGTTTCAGCACTCAAAACTCAGTGATTTGTACAGTGAGTGAAAAATGGACATGTTGTGCACATATTTTCGGGTCTCGGGGTTCGGGTTTCGGCCCTTGGAACTCGGAACTTAATGACTTGTGTGATATAATTGAACAGTGGACATGTTGCACACCCGGTTTTGAGTTTCAGGTTTCAGCACTTGAAACTCGGTGATTTGTGCAACAAGTGAAAAATGGAAATGTTGCATACATATTTTCGGGTCTTGGGCTTCGGGTCTCGGCCCTTGGCACTTGGAACTCGATGATTTGTGTAATGTAAATGAAAAATCAACATGTTGCATGCCAGGTTTCAAGTTTCGGGTTTCAGCACTCAAAACTCAGTGATTTGTGCAATGAGTGAAAAATGGACATGTTGTGTACATATTTTCGGGGTTCGGGGTTCGGGTTTCGGCCCTCGGAGCTCGGAACTCAATGACTTGTGTAATATAATTGAACAATGGACATGTTGCATGCTGGGTTTTGAGTTTTGGGTTTCGGCACTTGAAACTCAGTGATTTGTGCAACAAGTAAAAAATGGACATGTTGTGCACATATTTTCGGGGTTCGGGGTTCGGGTCTCGCACCTCGGACCTCGGAACTCAATGATTTGTGTGACGTAAATGAAAAATCAACATGTTGCATGCCGGGTTTCGAGTTTCGGGTTTCAGCACTTTAAAACTCAGTGATTTGTGCAATGAGTGAAAAATGGACATGTTGTGTACATATTTTCGGGTCTCGGGGTTCGGGTTTCGGCCCTCGGAGCTCGGAACTCAATGACTTGTGTAATATAATTGAACAATGGACATGTTGCACACCCGGTTTTGAGTTTTGGGTTTCGGCACTTGAAACTCAGTGATTTGTGCAACAAGTGAAAAATTGAAATGTTGCATACATATTTTCGGGTCTCGGGGTTCGGGTTTCGGCCCTCGGCACTCGGAACTTGATGATTTGTGTAATATAAATGAAAAATGGACATGTTGCATGCCGCGTTTTGAGTTTCAGGTTTCAGCACTCAAAACTCGGTGATTTGTGCAACAAGTAAAAAATGGACATGTTGTGCACATATTTTCGGGGTTCGGGGTTCGGGTCTCGGACCTCGGACCTCGGAACTCAATGATTTGTGTGATGTAAATGAAAAATCAACATGTTGCACGCCGGGTTTCAAGTTTTGGGTTTCAGCACTCAAAACTCGGTGATTTGTGCAATGAGTGAAAAATGGACATGTTGTGTACATATTTTCGGGTCTCGGGGTTCAGGTTTCGGCCCTCGGAGCTCGGAACTCGATGATCTGTGTAATATAAATGAAAAATCAACATGTTGCATGCCGGGTTTTGAGTTTTGGGTTTCGGCACTTGAAACTCAGTGATTTGTGCAACAAGTAAAAAATGGAAATGTTGCATACATATTTTCGGGTCTCGGGCTTCGGGTTTCGGCACTTGGCACTTGGCACTTGGTTATTTGTGTGATATAAATGAAAAATCAACATGTCACACACTGGCTTTCCAGTTTCATGCTTTGGCACTTGAAACTCAGTGATTTGTGCAGTGAGTAAAAAATGGACATGTTGTGTACATATTTTCGGGTCTCGGGGTTCGGCCCTCGGCCCTCGGCACTTGTAACTCTATGATTTGGGTTATATAAATGAAAAATCAACATGTTGCACACTGGGTTTCAAGTTTCACGCTTTGGCACTCAAAACTCGGTGATTTGTGCAACAAGTGAAAAATGGAAATGTTGCATACATATTTTCGGGTCTCGGGGTTCGGGTTTCGGCACTTGGCACTCGGAACTCAATGAATTGTGTAATGTACATGAAAAATGGACATGTTGCACACTGGGTTTCAAGTTTCACGCTTTGGCACTCGAAACTTGGTGATTTGTGCAGTGAGTGAAAAATGGACATGTTGAACAATGGGTTTCAGGGTCTCGGGTTTGAAAAATAGCATAATAACAACTTTCATGTTTTCATTATCATTTGCCTATATTGACTACCGAGTCTGATAAGAGACCCCTTGGATGATTCATTGCTCAATGAAATACTACCTGATTGGAAGTATGCTGGTTATCAGATATTCATTTGTCGACTCCCGGGACGGTTGACCCAAATTTGGGTGGTCGGAACTTGGCATCTCATAGGGCAACACAAGCTTCACACCCTGGATTCCAAATTCTGCAAGACAACCTGTGCACCATCAAAGGCCATGTCAGGAGATCACCTGCTGCTCCGGGAACTCAGGAACTTTGATTTATTACCTCCTCTGAGTACGGTTGACCCAAAGGTTGGTAATCGGAACTTGGCTTCTCATAGGGTAACACAAGCTTCGCACCCCGGATTCCAAATTTTGCAAGACAACCTGTGCACCATCAAAGGCCATGTCAGGAGATCACCTGCTGCTCCAGGAACTTGGTCACTTTGATTTTATTACCTCCTCTGATTTGGTTGATGTACAACTACCTCAGCTCCATCGTGTTTACAATTATGATACACATGGGCCCACCCATCTATATTTTATACCACCCTCGGCCCACCCATCTAATACAACATCCCATACAACACCCTCGGCCCACCAGTCTAATTAATATGCGTCTGGGCCCACCCGTATAATACAATATTGTATAATACCCTCGGCCCACCCATCTAATTTAATATATGTCTGGGCCCACCCGTGAATGTGATAACAAGTACCTACCCATCTATCTCATACACATCTACCTTAATACACTCATCTGCATAATATCCAACTACCTCGGCCCACCTGTCTACCTAATATTCATGTACATCGGCCCACTCATCTACTCTATATATCCCCTGCATGGGCCCACCCGCCTCCATCGGGAATAATTTGCCTCCCGGCCCATCCGTCATAGTCGAGGATATTTTGATCATGGGCCCATGGTCCGCTGGCCCGTATTATACGGGATATTATGCACGTCCGTTCCCTCGTATTATACGGAAATAGGTCACTGTAATATATGCATTTTGCACTGTCCATTCTCCAAGCAATGCTCTGGACTGCCATGAAGCATGTATTTTAATACAGCTTCATAGAGTTGTGGGTGTACATTTCTATCCGGTATCTGAGCGGAGATAAATGAGTTTACTTGCTCCACAGTCCTTATCTTATGATCCGATGCAGAAACAACAATTCAGATGGTGATATTCTGAACTATGTGTTAGGTCTTGCTTGCCTAAGCTGCTATGCTTGTAGTGACAAGTGCATTTGACCCTAAAGAGGAAGCAAGTACAACAGGGATCTAGAATTTGGTGTGGAAGGTGCCATTCGTTGGCCGACATGAAGCGTGGGAAAGTGTGTGAGGTGCGAGTGTGAGAACAAAGCACTCAGGGTGGCCAATGCACAGGAAGGTAGTGCTTGGGCAGCATGAAGCGCAGGAAAAGCGCAAGGTGGGTTTACAAGAAGAGATTCGTAATAGACATTGAGGATATTCTTATTGCCAATAGCTACTAACTATGGCATGTGACGGATGAGCTTTGAACTGATAGTGAGGTGCAGGGAGCTTCTATATGATTTGATGATGTAAAATATGAACTACAGGCACTTATATATGTCTAAAAATGTGCCCCTGAAGTGGAGCTGAAGCAAGTAGGTAGAGTATGTAATAAGGGTCCATGATATGAGAATTGAGCAATCATTAAAATATAATATGGTCTGATATGGAGAAAATGATATGAACATATACCAGTGAGGTTAGTTTGGAAAATTGATGGACATGCAACATAGGGCACTTCAAACACGGGAAAGCATGCTTAGCGTGTACACAAGAATGCAGCACTTGAGGCGGCCAATGTGCGGGAAGGTAGCATGCACTTGGCACTTGGCATGGGAGAGTTTCGCTTCGCATAGGAAATGATGGGAAAGGTAGTGGCACGAGTTGTGCACCAAACTGTAGTTTAAGATAGGTCACATATATAGCCTCTGCAAGGCCACAGAGATATCAGTCTCTACACCGAGTCAAGGAACATAAGCAGATGCATGTGAGGGAGACCACACTTCTGATATTTGATGATGTACACCAATCCTGCAACTTTTCTGTAGTAGCGCTTGCGAACCTTCTTCAAGAGCGCCTGTTGCTTTTGGTAGAAGATGCAAGCCACCAAGTCTGGATGATCCACAGTGCTCTGACCTACATAAGCAATATTAGTAACAACATCATTAATCGATTATTATAATTTACCTGGAAGGAGGTTTTCAGTGATCTCAGGCTAACTCCCATTTGCAGTCATTATTAGGAAGAGGTCGGGCTTCTTGCAGGCACAGCAAATGGCCAATGAATCCTGAAGCAACCAGTATGCGATGATGGGAGAATAATTGAGCAACCTGTCTGAGCCAGATCATCTGTGCCATCATTGAGAATGTTATCTGCTAGGCCTCAGTAGTAGTCCGCCCTAAGCTTTTTTTGGTTCTTGGTGATCTAATTCAGATTGCTTTGTTCAATGGAAACCCAAGCATCAATGATATACTGCTGGAACAGTCTTCCATCATGAAAAATGTTGTTGTTATCAATATGATTGGGGCGGGGATGAAGACGGAAGGTATAGTATAACAGCTGGGTCACTTCTTTTGAACATGTACATCCACCTTGAGGGATGTTGAGAGGTATTCCAAGGTGCTAGCCTTCCTCACCAGAAGGAAAGAAAAGTACATAGTGAAAGGATTGAGTATGCATGGCTGAGATGACTGATGCATCGCAGCTGACCATCTTGAAGTCACAAGACAATATCTTGTTTGTCAGATACCTCCTCAGATCCATCTCCAGGAATAATCACAGCAATTTCATCAGCAGTGGGAAGATTATATCTTTAATCATCTGTGCCCTGCTGAAAGTGAATGCGTGCATGAACTTCTGTGTGCTGCTCTGGAGGCTTTTCTCTTATAACTTGATAGGCCTGCTTATAAAGAGCAACATAGTGATAACTTTGATAAAGCATATCATGAAGCTCTCTAAGAATATGACGATTAAGGTTTTTGTTTCCTGGTCAGTTGGCGCAGATGTCGGTGGCATTTTCGGGATCATAACCATAGATTTGAGTGTATGAAGGCTGAATTCCTTCAGGGGCAATCAGGCTGCCCATAAGGTGGTGAAGAGATCCATGAATACAAAAAGCATATGGGCCAGAGCCTTGAAGGGCCCTATCCTCAATGGTGATACCTACTGAAGTAAATACAAGAGCACTATTGTACTGGCAAATCTTGGAGACAAATGCTCTGTCTCCATATGCCTGTTGCAGCTTAAGTGGCCATGCTGGAAAGGGAGGAAGGTCGACTTTTCCCTCCAAGCAGCATGTACCAAAGCATGGGTTTTGTGCAGATGATTTGGTCAGTCTTTCACATGCAAAATGCATGGCATGACAGTTGGGGCACTCCACATTAAGAGGACCAAGAGTGTGACAATCAATGGGCTCTCTATATGGTTGAGCTCCATCTGGGATAGGGATATTTCAGATGGGTGCCCAGTTAATATGTTCATCATCCTCTGCATCGCGCTGCTGGCGACATTCTCACTCTTAAGTTCTTATTTTTTCCTCATTGTCTTCATGCTGCTGCTGCTGAGAAGCAGGATTATCATATTTGCACAATGCCTCTTCAAGACACTCCTGTTGCTCACAATCCCTCTGCTCCTGGCGGTGTTGGTGCTCTTCTGCCTGTTGACCTGCTCACTAAATATCCCAAGCCTGTCTATTGCGTCTCTCAGCTTCCTGCTGCTAGAATTTCTGCTGGATCTGCTGTTGATGAAATGCCTCCTGTGCTTGTCTCTGAAGCAATTCTTTTCTAATCCGCTCATTTTCCATCTGCTCCTCTTCAAAATAATGCTGAAACTGGACATTAAATTGATGATAATCATGTTCAGCAGGTACAGGCGGTATAGGATTAGGTGCAAAGTAATGGGGAGGATTTCCAAAGTTGTGAGGACCAACTGTGCCCTCATAATGAATAGGGCCATAGACAGGAGCAGGAGCAATGAGGGCAGGAGCAAAAGCAGGAGGGGCATGTTCATTAGGAATGTGAGACACTTGTGGAGGCTGCAATCCAGCTGCCATAAGCTTGCCTGTGCCTACTGTCTTATCTCATCTCTATCCTGTTGACAATAGAGATTCCACTGATAGCATCTGTTGTTTCCAGCTGCATTCATTTGCTCATTCAAGCGGGCATTATAATCAAAAGAAGGAAGATGATGAGCATGCTCCACATGTGCAATGGCATTTCATGGCAAGCCAGGACACTACTCAACTGGTAGTGGTTGATATGGGAAGTGTGTGTGTGTGGGGGGGGGGGAGGGGGGGTTGCCATGCAAATGGTCATAGAACAGGGCCTGCTTGTGGCTCATCGGATGACATGAAATTTGGTTATTGTATAGCAGGCAGAGGTATGTTCTGATTGTCATGAGCAGCATGATGATGATTACGCCTGGCTGGAGAAGTCATTTGAAGCTGATTGAGTCTATCATGTTCTCATTGTGACTAACGATCATGCTCAGGGGTTATCTGTCTGTTTCTAAATGGCATATGTGCAAATATTATAGTTGGTGACTCACTGAATAGGAAAATTTTGAGCCATCTTTGTGATGTTATTCAAACAATTGTTTAGCAAGTGCAAAATTTTGAGTTGTCTAAATTCATTAATAAGTCAAATTTTTTTATCATTGTTGATAAGAAATAACACCTACAAAAAGTGTATCATGCACTGTATTACACTTAGCTGCAGGGGAGGGCAATTTAACTTGAAAATTCTATTTAAAAGCAGCAGCCAAGTTGTGTAATGATTTGTGTCACCAAATTATGTAACCAAATTTCTATTATTGCTTGTGTTATGCTCAATGCTTTTCCCTCATGGTAGGAAACATGAGTTGTTTGACCGTATTGTACCTGCAGCGCAGTAAGCATGAGGATTACTATCCAATATATCGCATTTTGGACTCTGTAGAATTTTGGCATCTGGAAATCTCAATTTGGAATTTCTTTTCACACATTCACACAAGAAAACCATGTGAGTTGCCAAATCAAGGTTAAGTGAGCTAAGTGCTCCTATGTGGCCTTTAGCGAAAGGCACACAAGCTAGTGAAACTGGTTCTACTTTACTTCTTAGATCCTCAAGGTACGTTTGTCTGCATTGTGTCAGTTCTAGCATTAGTTTCCAATATCCTCGAGTCCAATCATATGTGATCCTTCCATTGTCAGTTTTCACTCATGATCCAACTGTGAATATCCCGAGACATCACAAACATCATCGGCCCACTATAGTGGTCTGTGATCAGCACTTTTTCAGAGCAATTGCTAGATAAACAGGTCTTGAAGTCAAGAGCCCCAGAAGAAGTCTGATGTTTTTTGCAATAAGAGTAAAATAAAAAAATAAATCATGGAAACCATACTATTGAAAGAACTGCCTTGAGGATTCACTTTTAATTGGGTTCATTGCAAGTGCATTCAACTGGTATTAGCCAAGCAGTTGATATGACAGAATCTAAATCTGTCTGCATGGGTTCAAAACCCACTAAAGATGAATTTGCCAAGTAATCATCAGAGTCAAAATCTGTTTCTCTTGGACTGTGCAGGTTTGAAACCTGTCAATGATATATTTTATTTTCTATAAAAACACACCTGGTCTTCTGAGAAACTCATCTTAAATGATCTTAGCCATGTCATTGCCATGACTCTGGTCTGCATGCTTTTTGAACTCTACACACTCTCCTAAATCCCTCTGAGTAATCATTTGCCCATGGACATTTCCTATATATATCTTTGTTAAACCAAGCAGGCTTAAAACCTGTATAATAACATGGTTTTGTTTTGCCATTAATTGCAAATCTGTAGGCTTTGATCGAAACATATCCCAAATCTATTGTGGCAATGATGTAGAAAGAGCATTTATGATGGGTTTTGAAGAAAACTACCTATGAGGAAATATCAGGGTTTAATTTCATAGAATAAAAATATCATCATTGGCAGGTTGAGTGACAACTGACAATGGAAGGATTGCATATGGTTGGGCTCAAGGGGGATGTTGGAAATTAATGTTAAAACTGACAAAATGCAGGATAAATGTACCTTGGGAATTCACTTCTGAATGGATTCATTGGGAGCATCTCTAACTGGTTTTATCCAAGCAGTTAATACAACAGAATCCAAATCTGTCTGTGCAGGTTCAAAACCTGTCAAAGATGCAATTGCAAGTGATCATTAGAGTCAAAATCTGTTTCTCTTGGACTGGGCAGGTTTGAAATCTGCCAATGATGACATTTTTATTTTATGAAATCACACCCTGTCCCATATCAAGCACTGCATTTTTGTGCATGCCCTATATCACATGTCCAATCTAATACTACTAGTATATTTTCATCATTTGATTTTTATGTCATGCTGAAGGATACTCCCAGCTATAGACCACAATGTATAGATGCAAGAGAAGCATTCTTGCTACATTCTGCTGCAAACCTAGTACAAAGCAGTAACACCTGGGCTGCATTGAAAAAGATAAAACAGACACAAATGATATCACTTTGATGAATACTTCAAAATGTCTAACTGTCCCTATTTTCTTGCACTTTGGTCTCTGAGAATCTATATACTGCAAAATATTTTGCAAGCAGGTTTTGAACCTGCATGGTTTAAAAGAAACAAATTTGGACTCTGTTGCAACATCTACTTGGCTAAGACCAGTGATATGAAGCTCTCAGGAAAGCACACATGAGTCGATGTCAAGGTGTGTTCTAATAGGAAAAAAAACATATATCAATCATGAGGAAATGTCAAGGTGCAATTTCATAGAATCAAAATATTATCATTGGCAGGTTTTAAACTTACACATTCCAAGAGAAACAGATTTTGACTCTGGTAGTCACTTGACAATTTGATCCTTGGTAGGTTTTGAACCCACACAGACAGATTTATATTCTGTTGTATCAACTGCTTGACTAAGACCGGTGAGATGTACTTCTAATGAACTCATTCAGAGGTCAATCCTCAAGGCACATTCAACTGCATTTTATCAGTTCTTTTGATAGCATGGTCGCTGTTTATTCTTTTATCTTGGATGCAAAGTTCAATATATGACCAAAGTCTTGATGCAAACTTGGAATGATAAGCACAAGAGCAATTTAATTCTCTCCAAAGGTCTTGACTTGGTTGAAGAAGAAGAGCAGATTACACATCAAACTTTCAAGTTTGATCCCAATGAACTGGTTAATGAGGAAGAATACACATCTGTCAAGGCTGAGATTCAAGGCAAATAATCAAAAGAGCCATCTGACCACTATTTGCTCATGTATAAGATTGAGGTGCACTGTGTTTGAGACCCTTTGAAAAGCATCATCATATTGCTCTCCTCTTGCTTTTGAAAGTGCTGTATTGCAGTCTATATTTAATTCATCTGTTCAGCTGAGGGAAAACATTGTGAGTGACAGAAAATGTGGACTTGCCTTGCGAATTCACTTCTGAATGTTTTCTTTAAAGATACTTCCAACTGTTCTTAGCCAAGCAGCTCATACAACAGAATCAAAATCAGTCTGTGTGGGTTCAAAACCTGCTATAGATGAAATTGTCAAGTGATCATCAGAGTCAAAATCTGTTTCTCTTGGACTTTGCAGGTTTGAAACCTGCCAATGATAAATTTCATTTTTTAATGAAACCACACCTTTATATATGCTCATGGTCAGTGTAGGAATACAACACAGAGTGGGGCTATACAAAGATGGCTCCAAACTGATATCTTTATGTTGTGGTCTTGCACTGCCTAGTCTGCTATACTTGGTGAGACAAGTGCATTCGACCCAGGGGTCTGCGGTCTGGGAAAATAGTCCGAGCATGGGAAACAATGTCTGAAGGTATAATTACAATGTCTGATGCAAAAGTGTCGGGTCCAATGTTTTTAGGTTTTGGGGTTCATCAGGTTCGGGTTATCGGAAACTAATAGTAACATGATAGTGAGCGTCGGAAAAGCGAGCGGTGTGCGCAATAATAACAATGACAGATACAGACAGTGAAGGAACGATGATATTTGCAATGTCAACTAAGAACTACAAAATATCGGATTTGACCCCTAAGCGTCGGAGAACGACTCTCCTCTACTTGGATGATGATGATGCTATGGGGAGTGTTACGACTTGGATAGGTTGAGCCTCCCAATGCCAAATGGCAGGTCTCTAAGTGATCTCACGAAGATGGAAGAACAGTGGTCTAGCCTTGGATGAAGCCCAAGGGATCCTCCGACAAGCTTGGTAAGCATGGCGGCTCGTCAAGCTGTAGGGCTAATGGATATACGGCTAAGGTAGCGTCGGCTTGCCTTAGAAGTGCGGTCAAGACAGGGGGACTGGGGTCACTCTGAAAAGATGAACAAATACTGGGATTGTACTAGTTTCCAGGATATACCAAGTAGATCAAAATAAGGAATACAATGATATCTAACTAGTTTATATAGAGTCTGTTCTACATAGTTCAGGAGGAGTTCATATCTATGGATCTATCTGAGTCAGAGATAAGATGCATGAGGTGCCCCTTCTATGTCAAGATACGTACATGAGGCGCTCCGGCCTAAAGGTCCATCAACACATGTGAAGGCATGCATTGATCTAGTTCTACATGAGGTGTACAGCCATCATGATGAGATCGGGAGGCCTTCCAGGCCATAGTGAAGTCACAATGGTTCCAGACCGCTGTCAGTCAGGACCTAGGCTAGGTCTGGCAATGTTATTGTAACATTGAGTCCAATATTTATGTAGATATGTAGAAATCCAGAACCCTATAGGCGAAAGTAGTAGCGCAATATTTCGGATCTGATGTCCTATGTAATAAGACATGATGTACTGTGGACCATGAGAATACATAGTATAACATGGTCCAAAATGTTAGGGATGTGAAAACAAGTAACTTGCACCTAATGAGGCTAGCAGAATGAGACTGGACATAGGTAGGACGAGTGTGCGCGATATCCGATAGTCCGATGCGAAACCCTATGCGATGTCCGATAATCTAATGTCCGGTGTCTGATGTTTTCAGATTTGGTACATATTGAGTCGGATACAATAGGAATGATTTGGGTAATGATTAGCATGTCTACATGCATCGGAAAATAGACCTCTATGAGGCCACAGAGATGTCAGTCTCTACATCAGTTTGCTTACAAGCTCATCTGAGTTGTGTTCAGCCAAGTGGTTGTAGTTTCTGAAACTATACAGATGTCCAGTCTGACTTTTCTTCTTGGTTCTTCTGTCAACTTCTTGATTATTATATTCCAATAGCTACTATCTATGGCTCATAATGACAAACCATACAGTGGTAGTGCACTGTAGAAAGCTAAGTTACAAAAACCAGAAACAGAGGCACATATCATTCATGATGAGATATCAAGGTGTGATTTCATAAAATAAAAATGCTATTGCTGGCAGGTTTGAAACCTGCGCAGTCCAAGAGAAAGAGATTTTGACCCTGATGATCGCTTGATAATTTCATCTTTAGCAGGTTTTGAACCCATGCAGACAGATTTGGATTCTGTCACATCAACTGCTTGGCTAAGACCAGTCAGATGCACTACCAATGAATCTCTTCAGAAGTGAATCCTCAAGGTACATTAATCTGCATTTTTTCAGTTCTAACATCAATTTCTGACATTCTCCTGGAGCCCAATTGAATGAGACATTTCTTTTTCATATTGCAACATGCTCAATTGAATATTTGCTCATGGACGGTTTCTTAGACTTTGATCTTCCTTGTTTCTAGTTCATGATTTATCAAAGTCAAAATCTGATTCTCCTGGACTGAGCAGGTCAAAAACACGTATCACTCAGCATATTTCAAGCATGCACAGTCCAAGATAAACAGACTTTGAATCTGTTGTAACAATCACTTGGCTGAGACTGGTTATGATGAGTTTTTGAGACAACCTTTCATGAGCAGATGTTCAAGGTATATTTCAATGAAAAAAAATGTAATTATATAGGTTTCAAACCTGCTGTAGAGACTGATATCTCTGTGGCCTTGCAGAGGCTATATATGCGACTGTCTCAAAGGTCAGTTTGATGCACAACTTGTGTCAATACCTCTCCAATCATTCCCTATGCGAAGCAAAACTCTCCTGCACCAAGCGCCAAGCACACGCTACCTTCCTGTGCATCAGCCACCCCAAGCGCTGGATTCTCGCGCGCTTTCCCATGCTTGAAGTGCCCTACGTCGCATGTCCATCCATTTTCCAAACTAACCTCACTGGTATGTGTTCATATCATTTTCTCCATATCAGACCATATTATATTTTAATGATTGCTCAATTCTCATGTCATGGACCCTTATTACATACTCTACCTACTTGCTTCAGCTCCGCTTCAGGGGCACATTTTTAGACATATATAAGTGCCTGTAGTTCATATTTTACATCATCAAATCATATATATTCAGGCACTTAGTGTTGGTTGGTGATTTATGATGGAGAATTTAGACTTAGAGTCTAATGATGTGTGGGAGAAAAAGATAATCATCATACAGCAAGATGGGAGTATATATATTCTATCTAAGTGGTGCTAAAGTGAACCGGGAAGTGAAGTGAGTACATGATAACATGTAATATAAGGGTCCATACACAACATACAGAACGTGTGTGCAAGCACCAGAGATATGTCAGAATAAATGGAAATATGATATGAATACTTATAGAAAAAAAAATGCAATGTTTCACTGGTTTCAAACCTGTTGCACTCTGATAGAAACAGATTTGGATTCTGTTATGACAACCACTTGGCTAAATACAGCTGTGATCAGCTCGCAAGCTGACCGACCATAAGCATATGTCAAGGCATGACTTCATAGAATAAAAATAAAAATGCTATCATTTGCAGGTTTCAAACCTGTGCAGTCCAAGAGAAACAGATTTTGACTCTGGTGATCACTTGAAAATTTCATCTTTGGCAGGTTTTGAACCCACACAGAAAGATTTAGATTCTGTTGTATCAACTGCTTGGCCAAGACCAGTGAGATTTACTTCCACCGAACTCATTCAGAAGTGAAACCTCAAGGCACATTTATCTGCATTTTGTCAGTTCTTAAATCACATGGTCACTGTTGATTCTTTTATCCTGCTTTTATTGCAAAAGACATCAGACTTCTTCTGAGACTCTTGACCTCAAGACCTGTTTATCTAGCAATTGCTCTGAAAAAGTGCTGATGGCAGACCACCATGGTGTAGAGACTGACATCTCTGTGGTTTCATAAAGGTCTAATTCCCCAATGTTCCAATCATCTTCCAAATATAGTGTGACACATATCTCGTTCCCATGCTCTTGGTCCTTCATTAGCTGTCCACACATACAAGTGTTTCAGACGCTGACCTGCACCAAACTGGTTCGGTGCATGGATGACTAATGCTCTCCCATGAGCCTAATACCCTAGAAATCACTACAAAACCATTTCCCTCTATTCTAAAGCCAGAATGCAGCTCAGACAAATATTTCATTTCATCTTTTCAATGGAACTCAGACAGGCTGAATATTTTTGTATATTTAATTCTGCGATGAATTTTGCTTAGTCATCCTCAACAATGACTCAGGCTGAATCCCACACATGTCAGGTGACTGTGAAAAATAGTTCTCGCATGGGTTACCCTGGGAAAACTTCCTCAAAACCCTAAATACATGCCTCGCGTCATTTTCTCATTCAACAAAGTGACATCAGAATGGAACACCAATGATCATGAATATTTCTCTTGCAGTGCACAATCAGCCTGTCACATGACCCTTCAGTCACATGATGCTAAATCACATGATCTTAAGTCAGGTGACTTTTGATCCAAATCAAGTGATGACAGAACACTCAGCCCAAGCATGCTGACTAATGCTGACTAATTATGGTCTCATTTGGTGCAACATAAGCAACCCCTGCAAAATGATTTTTGGTACCGCTGACTAAGCCCACCCCTCATAGATGGCGGGAAAATGTAGCACAGCCACCCTTTTTTTTGTATATAAGACCCAAATTTTTGCCCAAAGAAAAGAGCTTTTAAGCCCCACTTTCAGAATAAAATTGTGTGTGAAGTGTGATCATTGTCAACAACAGTGACCAGGGCTGTCAAGTACCTTCAGCAAAGTCATTGTAACCAGTAGTCAGCCAGCAACTTTCAGTAACCAGCAAGCCCCTAAGCTCATCAGCATCAGCATTCAGCAACACCCTTAGCTCATCACCACCAACAACGACCAAGACCTTGAGCTCACTGTGCTCAACGACTGACAGAACTTTTTTTTATTTTTTTCTTCTTTGATTTTCTAGTTTTCTTCTTTCTCTTTTTTTTCTCTTTTTCTCTTTTCTCTCTCTTTCTTTCTTTGTCTTTCTTTTCTGTCACTCTTTTGTTTTAGTCTTTCTTTTTCTTTTGTTTTTGTTTTTGTTTTTGTTTTTTTTCGTTCTTTCTTTCTTTCTCTCTTTTCTCTCTCTCTGTGATCCTCTCTCTCTCTTCTCTTTCAAGTTTTAGTGTTAAGCTTTCATTCATATTTTCAGAAGCTTTTGTGTTGTCTCTTTCGTCCATCTAGACTCTGAATAGTTTAGTGGGGAGACTTTAGGGATTGACAGTAACGCTTGACCTCACTCATCTGAGTAGTGATACTGAGCCAGGATCTTCCTTGTCTGCTAGACTTTAGTTGTTGAATAGGGGACTTGGTACTGAAACCAAGGACGTCCGTTCCTGATTCTGTTTGATACTCATCGTGAGTTCCTTGGCAGCAGGTTCAACAGTGAGCTAAGAGTTCTACTGAGCATTGATTAGTCTTGACCTTTGATTCTACCTGTTTGTGCTGAGGGGGTTGATTGCTGTAATTCCACACAACTCTTTTGAGATACGATTGTTACAAGGCATTGTTGTTGAAGGAAGGTTTGAAGAGGTGTCTTTTTTTCTTTGTTTCTTTTTGTCATCACCATACTATTAGGTTGACTAGTTTTCTTTCGTCTTTCAATCACTGCCATACTGTTGGAGTGATTTCATTTCAGTTTCATTTTTGTTGGATTGACTGCATTGTTGCTGACCTTACAGAAGTACTGTGGTCTGACATAGCTTGGGAAGTGTAAACAGCCACCCACGAACGACCACGTTATCAGCCATTGGTATTTGTCTGAATCGCTGACCGTGGAGATATTTGTTTTTATAGGTGTTTATCTATAGATCATCTATCTAAGAAGACAACGCGCATCAGCACACACATCCTCGGTTCCATCACTTGTCCTCTGTCCATCCATTCAATGTCCGTTTGGTTCGTTGGTGCGTATTCATATCATATTTCCATTTATTCTGACATATCTCTGGTGCTTGCACACACGTTCTGTATGTTGTGTATGGACCCTTATATTACATGTTATCATGTACTCACTTCACTTCCCGGTTCACTTTAGCACCACTTAGATAGAATATATATACTCCCATCTTGCTGTATGATGATTATCTTTTTCTCCCACACATCATTAGACTCTAAGTCTAAATTCTCCATCATAAATCACCAACCAACACTAAGTGCCTGAATATATATGATTTGATGATGTAAAATATGAACTACAGGCACTTATATATGTCTAAAAATGTGCCCCTGAAGCGGAGCTGAAGCAAGTAGGTAGAGTATGTAATAAGGGTCCATGACATGAGAATTGAGCAATCATTAAAATATAATATGGTCTGATATGGAGAAAATGATATGAACACATACCAGTGAGGTTAGTTTGGAAAATGGATGGACATGCGACGTAGGGCACTTCAAGCATGGGAAAGCGCGCGAGAATCCAGCGCTTGGGGTGGCTGATGCACAGGAAGGTAGCGTGTGCTTGGCGCTTGGTGCAGGAGAGTTTTGCTTCGCATAGGGAATGATTGGAGAGGTATTGACACAAGTTGTGCATCAAACTGACCTTTGAGACAGTCGCATATATAGCCTCTGCAAGGCCACAGAGATATCAGTCTCTACAGCAGGTTTGAAACCTATATAATTACATTTTTTTTCATTGAAATATACCTTGAACATCTGCTCATGAAAGGTTGTCTCAAAACTCATCATAACCAGTCTCAGCCAAGTGATTGTTACAACAGATTCAAAGTCTGTTTATCTTGGACTGTGCATGCTTGAAATATGCTGAGTGATACGTGTTTTTGACCTGCTCAGTCCAGGAGAATCAGATTTTGACTTGATAAATCATGAACTAGAAACAAGGAAGATCAAAGTCTAAGAAACCGTCCATGAGCAAATATTCAATTGAGCATGTTGCAATATGAAAAGAAATGTCTCATTCAATTGGGCTCCAGGAGAATGTCAGAAATTGATGTTAGAACTGAAAAAATGCAGATTAATGTACCTTGAGGATTCACTTCTGAAGAGATTCATTGGTAGTGCATCTGACTGGTCTTAGCCAAGCAGTTGATGTGACAGAATCCAAATCTGTCTGCATGGGTTCAAAACCTGCTAAAGATGAAATTATCAAGCGATCATCAGGGTCAAAATCTCTTTCTCTTGGACTGCGCAGGTTTCAAACCTGCCAGCAATAGCATTTTTATTTATGAAATCACACCTTGATATCTCATCATGAATGATATGTGCCTCTGTTTCTGGTTTTTGTAACTTAGCTTTCTACAGTGCACTACCACTGTATGGTTTGTCATTATGAGCCATAGATAGTAGCTATTGGAATATAATAATCAAGAAGTTGACAGAAGAACCAAGAAGAAAAGTCAGACTGGACATCTGTATAGTTTCAGAAACTACAACCACTTGGCTGAACACAACTCAGATGAGCTTGTAAGCAAACTGATGTAGAGACTGACATCTCTGTGGCCTCATAGAGGTCTATTTTCCGATGCATGTAGACATGCTAATCATTACCCAAATCATTCCTATTGTATCCGACTCAATATGTACCAAATCTGAAAACATCAGACACCGGACATTAGATTATCGGACATCGCATAGGGTTTCGCATCGGACTATCGGATATCGCGCACACTCGTCCTACCTATGTCCAGTCTCATTCTGCTAGCCTCATTAGGTGCAAGTTACTTGTTTTCACATCCCTAACATTTTGGACCATGTTATAC
>NW_024539992.1:0-23668 GCF_016647785.1 Suillus fuscotomentosus | reverse complement strand
GACTAGTTGCTAGTCCGACGAGTACAGGCGCTTGCCGCTGCCAGAGTCATCATGAAATAATGCTCTTAAAGTTAAGAGGATAATACCTCGGAGCATGAGACCAACCATCTCGTTGCGTACGAGGCGCGACTGCGGTGGGACTGGTTTGTCCTTGAGTTTACTTCGTGACTCACATCTTTTGTGGATTGTGAAACTCGATTCAGACTATTCTTGGACTGGTTGTTGTGAATTTTTTCCTTTCTCCTTCGGGAGTTTTTGCAAGCAATGTGTTTGTTGTCGGTTCAGTGGTGCACGTTACTCAAATGTAGGAATACAATTTGTATGGAACATGCCATAACTTTTGTTGTGCAACAGTACTATCGGTATTTTGGAATACGGATTGAATCGAACAGCTGCTTCAAAAGCTACGAATACTTGTTGACATCACGTCCAGGAATGTTCTATGTAGTTGAGTTCTTCGTCCTGTAGAAATCAGCGGCCTTAAGGTCATTCAATTGTTCAAGAGTCAAAAAGAATCCGAAATTTATGTACGTTATAGTCACTGGTGCTGAATTTGTGCAACTATAATCAGAAGAATTGCACTTAGAGCTAGAACGTTAGAACACTGGCTTCGCTATATATCACGGTGGTGTATTACAATTCGTAAGGATGAACATAACCATGAATTCGAAACACGTACTATATACGAGCGTGACATCAGAGGCGTGACGAAACCTGATGACGTTGGTCAGGCGCGGCTCTTCAAATTTCTTCAAACTCTTGACCTACGCGACGCGCGTGCACACGCGAAATCTATTCTACGCGTCAAAATTTGATACTTTCTCGCATTTCATCTTGCTCAGATTAGCACATATGAAGAGTTTCGATGGAGAAAAGCACGAGACCTTCAGGAAGCCGTCACCACTCCGAGTCCCTGCAAGAAGTATACAAGCACGGTGTTGACACACTCTTATGTGCACTCAGGCTGCAATCATATCCTTCCCCTCATCTCATGCCCAAACCGGCACCGCACCACAAGGACTGTTTCAACGTAGGGAAGCGCGGGAATTTCTAGAAAGTGTCTGCCGCTCTTCGAAAGAGTCTTCGCGAAGAGAAGTATACAAACGCTAACGCTCAGTGCTCGTCAACGGGTACGACATTGGAAACATTCCAAAATCACTTTCTCGCACCTCCAGCTTATATCTACGGAGTGCTAATAAGCTAATCATAGCATATCTACAGTTGTTCCAAAGAGAATCGGATCGCAATGGATCTTCCCCACTCACAGGCTACCCAACCCAGTAGGATTCATCTCCACTAACGACATTGACGTTTAACTAGTACTCATTTGGCTTAAGTGTTGCGGACGTAACATCAAGTATCATACTGCACATAAACCGGGGGCATCTCTCGAACTCCCTCGAGCATCTCCCAGAACTCGCACAGTTAGCCTGCCAAGTTCCATATCTTGGAGGAATCACCTCTATTCTTCGAGGTGGACACCAGCTCTAGCTTTTGCATCTTGGCACTATCATGTCCACGGCTAGTATTCATTTCCTCGACGCTGTCGTTCCTACCAAGGGCGAAAGCGAAGATAAACGCCAGTCATCAATCAGTGTTCCGTCTTACTCTTCCGTCAAGCCCAAGCTACCTGTAAGATGGCAGGCAGCGATGATTGCATTAACATGCATGTGCACATGTAAGTGTTCACGTCTATGAAATTCGCTGGTAGCTCATGTGGTGCAAGTCGGACACCACTGGTCTAACGTAGGCATCATATTCTAATTTTTATGGATTATGCGCATTAATTGGATGTTCATAGGGTATCGTTACGACTCTGAAGACAACGATAGAACAAGAACTCAAGATCAATAATTCAGAATTTGCTACGCTAGTAAGAAATGCACTCAGTAGAAATATGGCGGGATTAACGTTTTTGTGTACCTCGCCTCCTTAGGTATCTGTGACGAATATGGTACGGTCAATTTTGTTTTGCTGGCGCAGGACAGATGTGCTTACTGTCCGACAGGTAAACACATTTCTCTGTATCGCCTTGGGTTTCATTATCGACAAATTTGGAGGCCCACTGCTGTCTGCCATACTCGCCGCATTTTGTCTTGCAGGTGCTGTAGTAGAGGCTGGCGCGACGACAGATGGACTCAATAGTTACCATATCCTCATGGTGGGCAAGATCATTGCTGCCATCGGGGGCGGATCCCTCGACAACGCACAGCACAAGATATTCACCACGTATTTTGCACCAGGGAGTGGTTTCGCAACGTCTATAGGTGAGTGCGGTACCTCGTCGAGTGGTAGTTGTCAGCGCTTGGTCTCATTTTTGTCCAATGTTTTTTTTTTCAAGGCTTCATATGGTAGGTTTTGTGATTACATTTTCACATCTCATGTATACGTCCACCTTCCAGGTCGATGGCAAATGTGGCTCAATATGTCGGACAGAGCACCGCAAACGTCATGTCTCAAAATCTTGGTTCATATTCCTGGCCACTGTGGACAGGCGCCATCATAGGCTTTTTCTCGTTTCTATGCGCTGTTTCCGTCTTCGTCCTCGACAAATACCTTCGTTTATCTTACGAGGTCGTCGATCGCTGCGAACAGTCTGGCCAGCCAAGTGCGGCCAACGTCGAAGGTGGAATATTCAATTGGTCGATTGTGCGCCAAATGCCCCTTACGTTCTGGTTTGTGATTCTTTTTGCAACCTTCCAAAACGCTGGTATGGCATCGTTCATAACGGTATCTACGTGAGTTATTGGCTTTGCAATCATGTGATAAGTGTTGAATCTTGTGCAGGCAATTTGCACAGCAAAGGCTCCAGAAAGGAGCCGTAGTTGGCGGATGGGTGTCGAGTTTTTACTTGATCCTTCCTATTGGACTTACCCCTTTGTTGGGCATGTTCATTGATGCATACGGGCGTCGTGTAACGATTTGTGAGCATTATATCATTTGAGTAATGCAGGAGCTGATCACAAGGCCAGTGTTTCTTTCGGCATGTATGTTTCTCATCTCCATGCTCCTGTTAAGATTTTCGCAGACAGTACCGACATTCAGTGAGTCAGAATGATGCGGGCAGATGGCGTACTGAACTCGACCTAGTCTGTGGATATGTATTTTATGCGCTTGCTGGGGTGGGTGTATCGAGATGCCCTAGAAATATTTCAGGACTCTAACATTATCTTGCAGAGCATTACCTCGGCTCCGCAAGTAGAGATCATACGCAGCATAATACCTGATCCTCATTACTATGCGACAGCGTGAGTCGCTCGACAAATCTATCGTGCTTCTCTTTTTGACACAATTTTCAGCTTCGCAATCAAGAGTATGCGTAGTTCTCCTTGAAATTGGAAGAATATTCACCTTTGTGTATTACAGAGTCGATTATTCAGGGCTCCGTAATCATCATTGTGACAGCAACGGGGAAGATCCAAGACCTATCCTCCACCGACTCCCTCGAGGGTGCTGTGACGGTCTGGCTTGCGTACGCGTTTGTGTCCGTGCTCATCTCAGGTGCGCTCCTGGGTGCCTGCTACACGTCGTTGGGACAGCGCTATCTGCCTGCCGTGCGGCTCTCGCAGGTGCGCCCGAAATATGTAGAGAGGGAGGTAGAGAGGCTTTGGGAGCTACGTCATACTATTACAGAAGAAGGCCCGAGAGACGAGAACCTGACTCTGAGTCAGAAGGATGAAGCGTTGAAAAGACCCTTGTCAAGTTCTGTGTCATTGTATGCACGCAGGGTAGCGCTCGGGGCCGGGTTTACCATAGTCCTCATAGCGTGGGTAATATTTGGCTTTGGTATTGACTGGGGCGACCATGCGAGTGCCACTGGGGAATGAGGAGCACAGTAGAGCAACGCATATCATGCTAATTTTCTTGTAGTTGCGTATGACATAGAGTTGAAATATAAAGTTTATATGCACGAGATTCCCGCTCATCCGAGTTATGATCACTCGTTGCATATTAATCGTTATTGACCGGTATATACCCGCGTCTTTTCTTCCTGTACCGATGTATCCTCAGAGCGTGCGCGTGATCTCCTGCTAGCGCGTATAACTCAGGTTGCCGTGGGCGCTAGCGCTCAATTGGAGGTGGTGTGATGATTGATCAGTCTGATGATTGTGCGTGTCAAAAATCACGCGTCGGTCACGTGCATGACGCGACCTACTCCGAAATTTAAAACATCTTTGTTTGCACTACATTATACGCGCTGCAGCTCATCATTAACATTGCTCAACGTTATGCCTCTAATGGCTTCCTCGCGCAAAGCAACGGTAGCCTCAAGAAGCTCGAAGCCTAAGACTGCTATCCCATCTTCCGATGAACTTGTTGAAAAGCCAGGTGACGAGCGAACAACCTTCAAAGCGAAAGGAAAACAGAAGGCGAAAGACGAGTCTCCGGAACAACGAAAGATTTCTGCAATGCTTGATGTAAATGCATCTTTGCAGACAATGTCATTAATGGCACAATCCGGTTGGAAGGCAAATTTGGAAGAGGGGAGAACGAAGTCGAGCGCACTCAGCAAGGTGTCAGCTGCTATCTCTCGTGCAAATGAAGCTTTGTCATGCCTTCGTGTTCTATGTCCGGATGACCTTGACGTAGAGCGTGCCGCATCCAGCATGATGAGCAAGCTGTTTGTTCTGGAGATGGTGCGTGGTACATGAATTCTCCTGCGAGTTCAACTCAAACGTGAAGTAGCACAATACTACCCTTCCTTTCCTTGGTGCCACGCATGCTCGTCTACTCGCTTTGCTTAGGGCGCCTGACTCCGAAGTATCAGCCCACTCTGTCCCTACTTCAAAGTTTCCGGTTCGCCTGCTTTCCCTCCCGCTGCCAACGATACCGCCCCAAGTAGACGTTGCGCTTCTCACGCTTATCTCAACGTATCTAATGCACGCAATCATCTCCTTTACACATATCGCAACGTCCTCATCGTCATCGACTACTACTACTCCGGACTTGTTCTCCACAGCTCTGGTAGAATCCGGCACGCTCTTGGCATGGATACCTTATTGTGTATCTTTACCCCGCAAGCACATAGACACTACGCTCGTACGGGCATACACTGTGCTGACAAAATCATGCTCCTCGATGTCTGCAAACTCGCGTTCGACCTTCCTTATCCGCATGTACGCACTCAAGTGCCTTCTATGCACGAGCCCTGGAACTGTTCAGCCGAACACATTCTGGGATCAAATACAGAAGTCGTGCACAGCGTATGTCAGATCTTCTTTTCCCGTATCAGAAGCGCACGAACTTTCCGTCGCAACGCTCGTGTCAGAGTCCCTTGGTGAGGTCGTACTGATCGCACAGTCAAAACCATCGTTTATGGAGGGAAAGTCATTTATTCTGCTCTGTGAGACATGGACAAGTTTGGCAAAGCGGGTGCGTCAGTTATTAAAATATCGATATAACATGTGCTGACCTGCTGAACAGAGCAACGACTTGTGCACCCTTGATCGCATAACAGATCTAATGGGTCCGGCGTCTTCGTCTTGCTCGATAGCCGAGGTCGATAGCCTAGCCAACAATCTCAATAAACTCGACCTCTCTGCTCCTTTGCCGAAAAACAAAGACACTGCCGTTCTCGAGTGCACAAAAGTTTTGACAATATTGACTAAAGTCACTGCATGCTTAGATGTAAACTCCGGTCAGTGTTTATTCTTATATATATATATATATATATATATATATATACAATACCTGACGAATTCATTTTCAGACGAAACAGATGACCTCTCCAGACGTGTTCACGAAGCGACCGAAGTTCTCCCTGGTTTTGGGGGCCTTTTATGCCTTCCGGCAGAACCGAATGACGAGCTGCAGCGTGTGCAAGGAAAGCTCCAACGTACCCTAGAGAGACTCAGACGAGCTTGCATCAAGGTCCTTGATGGAGAGGCGAAGGTCCAAAGTCATGTAATAATTTCCCTACTAATGGCAATTTCCACCGCCTTGGAAGATGCCTTCAAGCAGGTAAGCTTCTATCTAACCCATGTACGGATGAATTGACAAGTGTCATCACAGAAGCTAAGTAAAGACATCTTGACCACATCCTTCGATTCACTATTTTCCCTCGCGCGCATACGGCTTAAATGCAATGATCCTGACACTTATACGCCCACTCTCGACCTCCTCAATCGTGCCATAATCCTTCTAGACTCTACCCCCGACCATGTGAATGCCATCCCGGCTTCCGCGCGTGCCAACTACGTCCGCTGCATCTCTGGAGCATATCACAATCTGGCTGGCACGTTATATCAAAGCTCCAAGTACGGGGGCGCAGTGCGTTTTCTGAAGGAAGGATGTTCACTCGGGGCACGGGCACTTCACATGCGAGCGGGTCTTATACAGGACGACACGGAAGATGGTGAACGGGCCGAAGGGTGGAAACAACTCGAAGAACAGATGTATCGGAGGTGGGAGCTTCTTGCGGTGTGCTATTCTAAGATTGGGGACCGGAAGGTGATCATTTTGCATTTCTTACCTATCCGGTGTAGAACGCTAATATTCCTGGGTACTATCAGCTTGCGTGTGATGCGTTTGTGGAGAGCGTAAAAGCCTTTCCGTATGGTTCATCCGGCCTGGAGCACCTGGCCAGGTCAGCAACGTCGACGAATGTTTTCAGCGCGAATGCAAGCACAAAGCAGCTTGGTGGCATAATTGACAGACTAACGTACACAGTGACGTGCGAACTTTTTCTCCCTGCAAGCGAAGTCAGCCTCCATACTGCACTGAAACCAGGTGTAATTAGTGACGAGGTCCTAGGCCTGCTGCTCGAACGTCAGATTTCGACTCTCGAACCTTGCCTTCGGAAAGATAGTGTGCAGACTATTGTGCGCGGGCTATTGCAAGATGTTCTATTGGTGTACAAGGCTACCGTTCTTCCACTGCGCAGGACTAGAGTCCTCTTGAAATGCATGGAGCTCTTGTGGAAGGACGGGAATGCCAAAGGTGGAGAAACTTCCTGGACCGCGGAGCACCTGGGTGAAGAAGTTTTAAACCTGCTCACTGTTGAGGTATTTCTTTGCCTCGGTTCTGCAACTGTATGTTATAAACTTTCCATTCCAGGACCTTGGGCACGACTCCGCCTTTGTGGTATTCCGCTCACAGTACACCGTAGCGGTTCATCTTTGGTTGAGCCTCTTCGCGTATCGTAGCGCAGGATCACCAATGACTTCGACCGTGTCATATCATGTAGAGGAAGCGTGCAACATCTTACGCGGTCTCATTCCTAACTCTTCAATTGAAACGGATCCCAAGATGACGCGATCACCTACTCATGCGAAGAAGCCGACAAGAGCTGCGAGCGTACGTACAACAAACAAGACAAGAGCGCGGAATCTCGTCACACCACGTCCGCGTAAAGGTTTGTTGTTCAGAATCACTTACCAGTTATATTACCTGACAAAGTTCCGCGAGTAGCTTTCGAGAATGTGTCAAATGTTATTCGAACCATGCCTCCAAAGGAGACTGGTGCCATGATTGGTGCTCAGAAGGCGGTGCTTGTGTTCGATCTGGAGATAATTGTTGGTCAACTTCGTAAGCTTGATCGGGATCCTTTACTGAGCGCTGTTGACCGATCAAACAGAAATGAACATCCATTTGCTTGGACTTCTGGGTCTAGCCTTACTGAAGATCAAGCTTCTGGAGGCTCTGAAGCGCATCTGCGAGCGCCAACCCGTTGTATCCACTGATCGTGAGTGTATCATGTCCTCTAGAAGTTGCTATTCTCAATTTTCTGAACAGTATACATCATTATATGCCTTGATCTCGCGTCGGAGTATGTTAAGTTGGGCAAAACGAAGCGCGCTAATTCCATTTTTGCGCGAAGTTCAGCGGTGCTGAAATCGAGTGATATTTCCGATGAAGTGCGTATCAGTTATTTGCTAAGATATGCGGAAATTTTGGCTCTTGAAAACAACATTCTTGAAAGGTGACATCACTTCACGCTAAGGGTCTTCTATTGTGACTCGACATTTTGTTCTCTAGTGCTTCCTTCTACTGTGAAGCTATGGGTTTGTCTGAAGCTTCTCCGCCCGAAGACAAAGCTCTACCTACCGCTGAACGGATAAGGCTGCGTGTTGGACGGCTCGAGCGTGCGGCGATGGCTTGCAGAGTCTCCGCAGCTATCCAATACTCTAAGGTCTGTAGTTCGGTTGTTCATCACATGTTGTTTTCTCATTCGATTCCATCAGAACAACGCAGGCGGTGCTTTAGAGTACATGTTGCAATCATTGCGACTGTGGAATCGTGCCGTGGACACGCTTTCTCGATTAAGCCAGCCTTCCTCCAAATCCACCAAGGCAACTGATGATTCGAATCCATTCGAGGCTACCCCTCCAGAATCGTCACCCGCCAGCGATACTCGGTCCAACGACCACTCGAGATTATCTAGTCAGAAACGTCTCATGGACGGGATAGAGTGGCGAATGGTTGAAGGACTGATTTCAACCCTGTTGACTCTCACTCACGCCTACTTCACTCGTGGTTCTTCCCGCGAAGCCGAGTATTTTGCTAAGCAAACACAGGACCTCGCCGAGTCCATTAATGCCCCGACCATGGTTGCTCGTGCACTGATGCGCATGGGTGAGATCCACTTATACCAGAGGCAGCTAGATGCAGGAAAGGACTGCTTGGTCAAGGCTGCGGAGTTGCTACAGGATCTGCCGGGTGTGGATGGAGCTGATATGAGGCGGCTGAATGGAGATTGGAATCGCTTGAATGAGCAAACCCAGGACGCAAGGGACCTTTATGAGGAGGCATGTACGATGCTTGGCGAACTTGAGGGAATGTTGGCGTCCTTTGACGGCAGGTGAGAGTCTTGGCTGGCGTTGAATGCACTTCCTCTAATCAAACTTTCTAGTCGCCGTAAATCCAGCGTAACGCTTTCACCACAAGTTACCTTAGCTGCCGCCGGACAGGGAGCAGTAGTCCCTACCTTGTTATCTGACATTCTCCGCCGCCATAGTAAGGAGCGTCGTTTTTAAACCTTAAACTTACTAATTCGTAAATTGCAGTCTGGTTACTGCGCGATGACGGAGATGCTACGATCAAGGATCTGATAGAGCGTCTTATAGCTTTGCCCGCTTCCCAAGACACAAAGGTGAGACTTTGTTATAGATGTCGGATTTATAGCTGAATCATTCACAGGGAGAAGAGCATGCACTTATGGGAAAACTTACCTTGCATAGCGTCTATGACCAATTCCGTTCGGATATGTTCCTGAGCTCTTTGGCTGAATCTAGTAGGTATAGTGTGCATACCAACCATCACGAACTTATTATTTGTGGACAGCGATCGCACTACCGATGGGCATGACAAGCGACCGAGCGTTATCGCTTACACCTTCGACTCAAGATATCTTGAGTACTCTAGACCAAGCAGAGAAACTCTTTTGGGCTGACCTTGCACTTACTGCGGATCGGGGGAACGTCCCCCACGTCCGCGAAGCGACTATAAACCTTGCGCTCATCAAAGCACTTCAGACATCCCTTGGAAAAGGGGAAAAGGATGGACCCATTATTGCTGCGCGTCTTCTTGGTAAGATTACAATTTACCTGATGGAGCCTATTTTGACGCTAGACTAGATGCGTCATCTGCAATTACTCTACGCCGTGAAATGCTAGAGGCTATCAAGTATAAATTCCCCAGCGTGCAATTCGACGATCTTGAATGGCCCCTTATGACGCCCAACGGTTCCCCGCTGCCTCAGAAGAGACCATCTAATCTTCGGCGGTTGAGAACTTCCAGCACTGAGGAAGCATCTGACGATGACGACGACTCGAGTGCAAGCATGAAGGCGTACTGGGATTCCATCCGCAAGACATATGCAGAGCAATCTTTAGACACTTCCTTGCTATCCAATACGGCCATGTCACAGTTCCCGCCTCATTGGACAGTCGTCCATGTCAGCCTCACACCTGACAAGAGTACCCTCTTTATCTCTCGGCAGAATATTTCTTCTGAGCCGTTGATGTTCTGTGTGCCTCTCAAAGGCCGACGCGAATCGGACGTGGACGAACACCTCACGTTTGACGATGCGGTAAAGGAGCTCGCTGAGATAATTCGCTTAAGCAACCAAGGGACACGCAATGCAGTCAACGTACGAAATGACGATCCGCAAGCAAGAGCTGCTTGGTGGGCGGAGCGTAATGTTCTGGATAAAAGGATGCAAGCGTTGCTAGAGAACATCGAATTCTGCTGGTTGGGTGCATTCAAAGTGAGTATTGTCTTTTGTCAAACACTCATCGACTGAACAATGTTCGCAGACCATCCTCAGTCCTGTCCTACCTATATCAGCTGTGCTCATCGCCGATCTCCGTGTCCGGTTTGAGAAGGTGTTCAAGCGCATTCTTCCTCCCCCAGACAAGAAACAGAAGCAACATCCTCACCTGTCTGATGTGCTCCTCGATTGCTTCTCATCCCTAAGTCCGAAATGTCGTGAAGAAGAACTTGAAGACTTACTATTCTTCATCCTTGACCTGTACACATTTCATGGCATCCCAGTCGCTATTGCAGATATAGATGTAGATCAGGTGATAGTGGATCTTCGCTGTGCATTGGAGGAGCATGCCGCCTTCGAGAACAAACGAGGAAAGGTGGAATCAACTCCGGTAGACGATCCCCACATCTTCCTCGTCCTGGACCACAATGTACAGGGCGTTCCTTGGGAATCGATTCCAGTCTTGAGGGGCCAGAGCGTGAGCCGCATCCCGAGCGTTTCGTTCTTACTTGATCGGGTTCGACTTGCGTCCGCTGAGAACCGATCAGGAGGTGTTGTTGATCGGACATCCGTGGATCCACGCAAGACGTTTTTCGTGCTTAACCCTAGCGGAGACTTGAAAGGAACTGAGGGGCGATTCAAACCATGGCTTGAGCAAATGCGGAGTGTAGGCTGGGAGGGAGTCATTGGACGGCCGCCAAGCGAACAGCAATTCTTAGATGCCCTCGCGCGGAAAGATCTAGTAGTGTGAGTGACCCTTGACTAATTGCTGCATCGAATCTTGACGATTTTCAGGTATTTCGGGCACGGTGGAGGAGAACAATACGTGAGGTCACACAAAATCCGTCATTTGCCGCGCTGTGCAGCGACGATGCTGTGGGGGTGCTCCAGCGGGTTACTGAAGGAGATGGGTGATTTTGACAGAGTAGGCACCCCGTTTAACTATATGCTTGCTGGATGGTAAGTCGCAAGTTCGTTTTGTCTACGCTCCCTGCTTAAAATCTATCGTGCACAGCCCCTTACTGGTGGCGAATCTTTGGGATGTAACTGACCGCGATATCGACAAGTTCTCACAAGCGGTTTTTGACTCCCTGAGATTGACTCCGACTCGTGGAGAAGAGCAGGGTATGTCGGCAGTTACCGCAATTGCACAAGCCCGAGAGGTATGCAAACTCAAGTATCTCACTGGGGCAGCACCAGTTGTATATGGGATTCCGTTCTACCTATAATAAACAATATGATGCACTTATACACTCCATGCTCAATTTATAGTTTTTTTTACAACGTCATTGACGATAGTGCAATATCAAGTTGGATATGCAACCGTCCGTCCCAGTGTGTATGACTAACTAGTTACAAAGATGCGTGACCACGGGGTTCAAATGGTAGTAAGAGAGCAATCAAACCAGTGACGATGAACATAGCTCCCGAAATCCAGATTGGCACAGATGTAGTGAGGTTCGCGTACAGAGCAATGGTCGGGGCCTGTGCGGTAGATTGGAGAGTAGCAAGACACACAAGGTACCGTGAACGACAAATGGACCTACCATGATGCCAAATATCCTATTTGCAGTGGCTACGATCGCGTTACCAGTTCCACGATCTTTGGTAGGAAACAATTCAGGTGAAAGGGCATATAAGACGCCATACATGACGTTGCTCGTGTAGCTATAACCACAGTTCCAGCCAAGGAGCGCATTGGATGTGCGTGCGGTGGTGGATGCCAGTATGAATGCGCCTGTCAATACTTGATGACGGATTGATCAGCTGAAGCGTACGACTTATGCTGAGGGTCTTACCGGTGAATATCGCCAAGGTGCCTCGCCTACCGAGATACGGAAGCTCGACGAAGTAACCTGCCATCAGCGCTCCAGGAATGCCTATCACGCTGAGTATAACTTGCTAGGTAGAACATGAGTTCAGTGAATGGCAGACAGTAAACCAGCGTACATTGCGATATGTGATATATGTGGAACCGTCGCCGAAATTTGCCCCTCGGGTGGCTAAGCTAGTGAAGAGTTGGTGGGGAACAAGTCATATTTTGAACCACTCACAAGTATGTTACGAAGCTGTTGTACCTGTGCAAGTCTGAGTAGAAGGCCACAAAACATCGAACAAACCTACAGAGGAAACGCGAGACCGATCAAAGCTGAAGGAACACGAAGACATTAATCGATACTCAAGAGGTCGGCTCGTAATGCGGACTTACCCCAAATAATGATCAAAATAGTAGTCGACCAAGCCATCTTTCGAGTGGCAAATAACGATTTAACATGGCTATTGCTAAACATTCCCATCTTCCTTTGCACGGCAGCCAAAGCAGATGTGTCCATACGAACGCCATCGTCGATCATGGTCTCAGCCAGTTTTCCAGCCCTCTGGAGGTCTTCGAGGGTGAGGTTGCTCGTTTTTCCATTGTAGGCTGCGACTTTGTGGACGACCTCGACTGCTTGTTCATCTCGACCTCGTCCCATGAGGTATTTTGGACTCTCGTATAGGTTGAAAAAGAAAAAGCGGATTACCCAGAGGAACATCATGAGCCCACCCATAGCGAACAAGAAATACCGCCATCCTTCGTTCGAGGATCTTGGACAAGGAGAAGGGGGGACAGTAGTGGGACAAGAGTAGTCGGAGATGAGGGGCCATGCAACCTGAAGCAAGTTAGTATGCACCGAAAGCAGTGACAAGGTCAATTTCCGACCAGACTACCCAACAGTTGTCCAAAGGCCCACCAAACGGAGAGCACCGTCAACAGATATTGGTGAGAAGCGGGGACAAACTCTGCAAGACGCATAAATATCATCAAGACTGGATGCAAACTACGATCTTTACCTAAGAAGACAGCAGAGTCGACAGGCAAATTGCCACCCACACCTACTGACCACACCGCGGTCAGGGAACAGAGCGCAACGTAGTTCATAGATCCCCCAGCCGCGATGGCAAACAGACCAGCCATACCAAGAGTGATGTTGAAGGCCCACCTACGAGTCACCCGTGAAGACAGCATGAGAAGAATGTGACAGTAGATCATACCTCCGACCCCAAACATCTGAAGCAATGCTCCAAGACGCAGCTCCCACTAGCAAGCCGATATTTTGAGCGAGTTTTAGCCATGGACCTAGTACGTCAAACTCGTTCACTACTGGCGTTAATATCAAACCAGTGACAATCTATGAGAAAAGTAAATAAATGAGTGCCCAAGACACAAAGAACGCACATACCGGCCAAAGGTTATCGCTATACGAAGAAGTTGGATAGGTGCATCAACGGCCATACTCAAGTTCATTTGCTAACTCACGACAGCCAGCCAAATCCAGCTACCACGAACAAGTACCACTTCTCCCATATCAACAAACGAACGGGTCGACTACGAGTCACTCACCTGATACTTTCCCATTCCAATCTCTTGCAACGCATCATTAAGAATCCTAGCTTTGGCCTGATACACAGGGTCCAACGAATCATCGGTGAATATGTCCCGAGTCTCAGCCTGCGCACAGAAACTTTCGCTTTTCTTGTCGTTGTACATTTCAGCCTGCTCGAGCGACATCGCGAAGGGGAAGTAAGAGACGGCCACGGGCGCCCAGCTGAAGTCTCTAGGGATGGTAATTCCTCGATTTATATATGACATGAGATCCATCATCCGGCACCTAATCGACGCAACCCAATAAGTGGACACAGTTGCGTACTTCGGGCCCCAAATGATCTTCGCGCCAAAAGACGACATGACTGCATCATATATGCAACGTGCAAGAGGCCTGCGTACATGTGCATGAACAACGAAGACGCGCCGATACGCATGGGGAATCTAAGCTCGTGAGTTGTAGCTAGCCTTACATACTCGTTTAGAACCAGACTAGTTACAACTCACCAGCTTAGAATCTAATATTATGATGTAACAAGGTGACAAGTGTACTTATCATGTCATCTCGTCACATCAAATAATCAGATATCCGTCTTGACAGCCATGTTTTGACTCGATACACTATGTCTCTGATGTGTATGGTAAGGGGCACGCACACAGTACGCGAACAGTTGAGTAGGGTATAAGTATTCTAGACTCCGCTTGGCGGACTGTGAAAACAATACAATGCAAGAAGAAATAAGGAAGCATAATATCTTCAACGATGAAGTGGTGGAATTGCGGCTCACCAGAACCACGAAATCTCCTCACTCTATATGCTCTATGGGTACCCTTTTCCTGTACTCAGCTGCCACATGCCGTTTTTTCCGCGAGTCAACCCCAGAAACATGTACTTTTCTCGCAAAAAATCAACCTGCTTCACCCCTTCCATACGTTCTTTCTTGCTGCTACAACGCTTCTGCCACGTCTGCTTAAGCTCTTCCCTGTCATCGGCATCTAGCTCATCGTTGTAGTAATCCTCGTGGTGTATCGGTCGAGCGAGGGATTGGCATATATTCATGAACAAGTCTCCCAGCGTGACGTAGGAGCCATTACCTGACGGCACAACGTCGATGTACCACGGTAAGCGCGTGTGATAGAGACGCATGAACACTGTCGGTGGGTTTGTGCAGGGTCCCATCAAGTCGTTTGCGACTACTGGGCGCCCCAGCTCTCGAATTATAAGGGAATGTTGGCTGCGACGGAGATCAAGGATCACATCTTTGTCGTCTCGCAGGATCGGATCAAGTCTGAGCCGGGCGCTATCGGTGGCTGCTGCTGCTAATCAGCATCGCTCGTAAAGTGGATAACTCAAGCATAACTTACCATCGGCTAGTCTTGATACAGACTTTCTTCGGAATAGCAGGGATGAAATACCCGACTTGAATTTGAAGCCATGTCTCCAGGTTCTTGGGCGCTCTCCTGGCCAATCTGGAGGCACATATGCTGTAGATAATGATCGTGTCATGGAGACCGCGGATGCGGGGGGGTATGAACTTGTGCTTGGGAATGTTTGAATGGGAGGTCTGACATTCCACATCCACGGCGCGGCTTGTTGCTCTACGTTAAAAGGAGCGTTGGAAGGACCAGCTGGGGGAGCGCTATTACTTCGCTTGCGGAAGTAGTCATATTGAGCGGTCTGAGGATTCAGGGGCAGGTGTGGTACATAAGGACTTGGTATAGGTAGCGCTGGTGGCGGATCCTGAGCTTGATAGTATTGAGCCCACCTCGCCCAGTCCGCTTGGGATGTTGCTTGGAATGGAGGATATGGCTGAGGCATAGGCGCATTCCACCCCTGGCCAGCGAATGCATTTTGTGGAGGTGGATGACCTGCCATAGTAAATGTCGCACCTGCTGGAGGGGGTATATTTTGCTGCGACCACATATTGGGGTCCGCGTCAACCAGGGGTGGCATGTCATTAAACATGTTGGCTGCTGGTGTTTAGAGTATGCAAGGACAATGTGAACAGGGGATAAATGGACCTCTCAAGGGCTTGATAAAGGTGAAGCAGTGTGCACTGCAATGATGAATGTACGTGAACGGAAACTGCTGTAGAATCTTGTACTGCCTCGTATTACGCGCCCGAGTGACTCGCTTGGGAGATCTACTTGGAAACCAGTACAATGCAAACGCTGGCGGTGGAAGATTGGGAGACCTTATTGCATGGATGTTGTCGAGTTTATATCTAGGGAGACGCGCTTCCCACAAGCAAATTGAGTCAGCTAGCAGGGAAAATGTGGCGTAGTACATGGGATCCCGTGATGATCGAGTCAAGTCAGGGGTATTCAATAGCCGCAACTGCCCGAGTTGCACGGAGTTTGAATTATCTTCTGACGGAACATAGCATCTGCTCCCGGAACATGGGCAGTTGGGTTTAGTGAGTGATTAGTTGCCCTACCATCATTGGCGATGACTTGGACTCGGAGGACATAATGACGACAATCCCGGAGATGGAAAGATTGGACACTCCGCGACAGTGGGACCTACGATGCATGAACCAGTCTAAGATGAGCACCATCGTTCAGTTGACATTTCCTTCCTCGCTTAGCCAATAGCTGGTCACTTTGACAGGTATCAATCCATTCGGGGCCGAGCTCGAGGCCGTTGTACAAACGTACATCGCTCGAGGACGGCCGAAAAGTCCATCCGCAGCATTCGTGATGTCCAAAGTCATCATGGACTGATAGGCAGTAGGCCTCTTTTCATCAAAAGTCCAATCGCCAAACGGGGCCCGCACACAACATCGCATCCATGCCGTAAGATGGTATCCCCCGGTCGATAATATAAATATATTCCCCGCACGTATGATTGTCCTCGATATTATTAAATCATACATTAATACTCCTAGCGCGAGAGCAAATTACGTCTGTTCCTTTGTCAGGCACCTCGTGAACGCGTGAACACCCAGTTCGCCTCCATGTGATACCCGCGACTTCGACACATATTTCCCTTTTTTCGTATCTTAAGTCGGATCTTGAAGATTTTCTTCCGCAAACCAGTGTCTGCGACCCGAGTCAGCCCCTCGGTTCCTAATGACAAGTAGATCAGCGAACGGTTACCGTCCTGACATATACTTGTTCCTCTTTTATCTTCACTTGGTTCAGCCATCACTAGGACCGAACATCCTTTGTTCCGTTTTGATCATGTTTCTGACCTTGTAATCCGAACTAGGTTGACAACCAAAGTGACCCTGGCATTGCGCGTCTTTAGTTGATATTGTCTTGAATCGGGGGTCCCTGAAATGTCGATGCAGGTCGTTTCCAAGCAAGTTGCACACTTCTCCAAAGCGTACATCATGATTCGACGTCTCTTCATGCCGAACGCCATCCACGTCGTTAGATTGAGATTGCACCATCAGATAATCACAGCGCAACTCACTTTTTCTCCTCGACCTAAATGTCGCCATGATGTGTATTCGGTCAGAATGAATGTTCCAGACATGGCAGTCTCCGGGTAGGCTCACTTGAGGGATACGCAATCGGGTAGGCTATCGATATCTAGATACTCGACATCTAGATGCTTAGATCTAGATGACGGTCTGATCGAAGCTGTATTTTGAAACCGATAGCGATCAGGAGCATTTGCATTTGCATGACGATGATCACCGATTAGATCAGGATGAAAGGTACGGTAGGGTACGGTCCATGGTTTTCAAATTGCTTCCAGATTAATTTAGGCTCACCACAGAAGTACTTGTTGTGAAGATGCATAGGCACCGAGTATCACTGAAATCGTCACGACGAGCGACGAGTTCAGCGATGCTCGGTGCCTATGCATTTTCATCTGACTGAATAAGTGTAAAGTGCACGATAGCATCTTCCCAGGCGCGAGGGTGTATTCATATGAGTATCATAATCGTGCACACCCGAGTCGCCGTTTCCAGACTTGCGAGGTGTGTGCGGGAGTTCATCACTGTCTGGGCTTCCAGCGGATTGAAACAACGACAAAGTACTGAGAGGTTGAGAGAGTTGATGGCGATGGCAGGTCTCAGGTTCATCGGACTCTGCATCATGGGAATCGGTCTCGGCAGGTTAACGAACTACGTGGAGTCCTGGCATCGGTATTCAAAACACTCACTCGAATATTATAGCACCTTCATGTTCGGACCTGCGTCTGAGACGTTTCGGCGGGGGCTGATCAGCAGTGTCAGTTTCCTCACCCGAGCCCGAAAAACAAATTCTTTGACGGTTGTTCAAGGACGCGTGCCGTTTATTCTTTCGGCGCTTTATTATAGTCTTGCTGCGCAATTCATCCAAAGGTATATCGTCATCTGAATCTGAGCCCGAGGTTTGAGAGATATTTTGACTCCCGTGAAAGGGTAAGAGCGTTTCTGCCTGTGCGACAGATCCATCTAGATCACTGCTTTCTGTAGACTCAGAGTTAGTATGGTCTTCTTCGTCGTGCCTGTGACTGTCGTCATCTACTGCGAAATCGTGGGTGGTGTTGTCTGTTTCAAAATCACTACCATCCTCTTGGTAGATTTCCTTCTCGTCGTCGTCATCATCGTCGTCATCATCAACTACAAAATCATCGCGCTAGTGACCATTATCCGGCTCCACAGCGCCGCGGCCATCATCCCATCTTCTAAGAAGTTGCCCTGTCACATGTGCAGGTGCTCTGGGGTGGTATGACCATCGGTGAGTCTGGAGATATATCCAATACCTCCAAACTATGTCTTTGAACCTGTGATACTGGGAAAAGTAAACACCGAATGCCAGGCGCAACTGGGGAACTTCCGACTCACGGGCCATAGGCATTTGTCACGCTCTGGTTTCGGACAGAAGTACTTCTTCATATTGTTGATGGGCCTTTATGTGGGCAGAATACTGAATTGATTCTTAGTGTCAGCCGTAATTGCTGTGCGTAGTCCTGACCCAGGAGTTTCTTGCAAGCTGGGGTTGTGTTGCCCTGGGCCCACCGCCTCAAGCTATTCGAGGCAGAGTCGAGCCGTTTACCAGCAAATTGTCCACATGGAAATGGGTATGTTCTAGGATTGTCGTCACTGCGAGAAAGCTTATCGTTGTCCGCGATATCGTCATTGATATATGCCATGATACGGTAGTGTTTGTAACTTGAACGCGAGTATTTTGAATTGGACGCCGTGGGCACGTGATTCATCATGCCAGGACCAAAATTCAATATTCATTCATTCCACAGTAGTGTCCTGTAAATTTGGTGCATGCTAAAGAATTTGAGCTGGACATGTGCATGTTAATGCTCACCTCATTTGACATTTTTAAAAGATCCGCCATGCAGCCCACGACCTGTCAGTGCGTGGATGCAAGTAATCAGTAAACCGGTAAGTTCTTGCTGGGGATTATGTTGATTATGATGCTTTTACATAGTCATATATCACTTTATATTCCAACGTGACGAAAACCTTTCCTATATATTACGATATAACGATATCTTCTTCTCGCAGGTTCTCTGATGCGCCGCCGCCGCCATGGTGCCACCAACACAGGAAATACATCTTGCAGGGCAAGTCCAACTCCGCTCAGAGTCGCGGCTGTGCTGTACGAAAATGACGATGACCTAAATGAGCTCGCCAACAATGATGATTACCTGCCTGATTCTGCTGCATTGCTCATGGCAGCTCTCGAATATCGATCCCTTGCGATGTCTATTACTGATGAAACGTTCACATGTACAAGGACCATACAATCAGATTCCTCGCTCTAAAGACCGTGCTGACCTAGTCTCGTGAACCAGCCGCCTTGTTTGAGAAGGAAATGTAAGGCATCTAAAAGAACTTACCTTAGCCTGAGAGTACACTTTCAACTTCTCCGAATATACCCCGTGTCGTGCTTCCAAGAAGTCCTGGCTTATGAACGCGTCGCGTCTTCTCTGTCCTGCAAAACATACAAGAAATAAGGCAGGAGGACAGGCTGGTATGCGTGTTTTCAGATGACACATACGTCTCAATGACCAACCAAACCGATATATTGGCCTGCTACACAGAATTCGAGAGTGCCCCCTTGTCTTCGAGTTCGCAGATTGCTTTCTCTGAGGTCCGAGAGTTGCAGCAGTTGACAGCCCACATACGCATCACATCGGGACGATGTTGGTGCATAAGCGCGAGAATTTCGTCTCCGTGTGCTCCGAGTATTCTTGATACACGAGCAGACTGCTGCTGGTCTGTTGTCAAGAGGAAAGCCTGAATAAAGGAGTGAAGAGTAGGAAAATGTGAATCTATAGCGAGCAAAACAGCTTGAAGGTGTCCTTCGGATGGCCCGCTTGCTTCTTCGGATTGGAGTTCTTCAGTTCTCTGTACTTCTGTTCTGCTACCAGTCCGCGTCTGGCTTGCTCAACCTGCAATTCCCGAGTAGATACTAGCTTCGCCGAAACACGCCGGGATCTCTTCTGTGGGGGTGCGGATGTAGTATTTAGCATGATGTTGAAGACTAGATTTTCGTTGGTTCAGGTACGTTCTTGTTGCATCACTGTGATGGAGAGGACGCGACGCGTTCATGAGTGATTGTATATCAACTTGGATGTGACACCGATTGGTATTTTGAAATTGAACACCATGTACACGTGATTCATCATATCAAATTAATATTCATCCATTCATTCCAGAGTCCTACTGTCATGACACAGGACACGATTATACGTTAATGCTACATCAATATACACTCGGTAACCTTGTGAGTAACACGAGTCTTCCTCAACGAGACGGGCACTGCCGACGGTCAAGTGGTTCGAAAATTTGACTCGATGAGCGATTTCGAACGGACGTGGATGTGTTCAAGTTGCATTATGAAGACTACCGCAAATTGAATGGCTATGGCCACAAAAACGATATCCTGCAGCAGGGCCCGGTTGTCAGTGAGAGTAAGCATGAATGATTCAGTCCATACTCACCAATCATAGCTCGCTCGTCCTCGTACCACTCCTCATCGTCGCTCGACGGCATATCAGTGGCACCATTTGCTGTGCGTGCCATTTCTATGGTGGCCTCCACATACCCAGCAGGCTTGTTCAAAATCGACTTGATAAACCCCTTGGTTGGTTTGGACCAGAGAGTCGCCGAAAATGAAAATGGAGTATTGGTCTTTTTCTCCGTCAATTTGTTGACAATCTTCGGTAGTTTGATGGCCACTTTGCTGCGTGATGCGGACGACAAAACGTCCTGAACCTTGAGTTGTTTGTTTTTGAACAACACAAGGGCATGCTCGATCTCAAAACAAAATCAGTGTGAATAAGCCATTTTAAATCAAACTCACCGCTACAGTAGAGAGGGCGAGAACTCGTGGCATCCCGCTCGTCACAAGCTCATGCATGTCAAAGGCAGGAACCTTCACATACCCTTTGATGGCGTTGAAGTGTGCCCTGCCAAGCAGCTGTAAGATGAAGGGAGAGCGGTAAGCTGTGAGAGGAGATGGACTATCAGGGTCCTTATATACGAAGACCCAATTGTGGACAAGAGACGCTGCTAGATCGCTAGGAGCGCAGTCAGAAGTGCATGTCATGAAGTCCATGATAATGGCTATGGCTGTTGAGCCAAAATTACTGCGCCATTCTGAGATGCGCCGAGCAGTCTAATGATCGATATAGTATTAATAAATAAAATAAAATATAACAGGGGACTTACAAGCGAATGTACCACACCATTGTGAACGAGAACAATATGAAGATCTTTGTATACTGCATCGAAAATAAGCTGAGCGTGATGGAGAAGAACATTGTCTGGGATAACCCAGATGTCTTCATAACTTCCAGCCCACAGTAATATGGTAGGAAGATATTTCTTCGTCCAGCGCTGGTCTGCTTGCATGGGTGCAGGTAAGTCAACTGTACGATAGGCGTCACATGCTTTCATGTGCTCCAGCGTAGTGTCCACTGGCACATTCAGTTGGCGTTTGAGCTTGGCAGGTACACTGCGAACAGGTGCAGCAGAAGGCTCGATCTTGGCCTTTTTTTGAGCAGGCACCTCATCTAAGACAAGGATTTCGTTAGCTTTGCGCTTGGAGGATTTCCGATTTGGTGCCTGCATGAATGGAGCCGTAGGCTCCTGCAATAACTCAAGCTCAGAGTCATTGGCACCAATAAATCACTGCCACTAACCTTCAGTTTTCCTTTGTCTTGCTTCTTCCCCGCACAAGTAGCCTCATACTCTAATAAATCACCAATTTCGTCTGTTGTGCGAAAAGGCAGCCAAGGGATGCTCTTGAGTCGAAATGCTGGATGCACGGGATGATGGTTCCGACTTACCGGGCTTGACTCCTGAAACCCAGTTGGTCACTTGGCCACCTGGTGCAAGTTTATGAGTGGTCGCATTGATACTGGAAGTATGATTAAGGAAAAACAAAGTTGATTCTGTGAGAAGCAACATTACAGTGTGAGAGAAGAATCTTACAGTAATGGCGTGTCTTTTCCCATCACCACGTGGTGCCTTATTATCACCTTCCACATTCGACGGATTGGCATCAACTCTCAGTACTCGAAATTAAGTGAAATCCCGATGAGTGTGACAAGGTGGTGAGTATGATCACAAGCAGATGCTGATTATAAATGAGATTTGTTGGCAGACGATGAGAGAGGAATAAGAGACAGTGCCAGATGTAGTTTCGACGAGATAGGCACTGTCAATAGGTCAAGCGGTTTGATTGAGGAGCGATTTCGGACGCGGACATTGACATCGCTGCTCCAGACTTGGCAGCTGATAGCGAATCCAAAACAGTCATTCAGCAATTTGTGACATCTTCGATCAATCGCGGATGGTCGAATGAGAGGTCAGCAGGAAGCTCTATAATACTCCAGATAGTATATACGCACGACACTAGTGCTAGGTACTTGTAAATCACTGCCCCGCAAAAGTCACCTGTAGCACGAACCTGACTAAGTCGTCACAATCTCTTCTGCGGGTTGCCAACGTAGCGACGACATAGGGTGCTGCTCTGACTGATCACTATTTCGAACATTCTCGGACTCCCAGAGTTCGTAATGCATACGTGTTGCCAAGATTGCATGCATTATTATTTGGGGGCTGTTAATTGCAATGAAGTCAGCATTTACTATGAACACTCGGAGAACGTAACACACCTGAAGAAAACTGCAGCATTTTCATACTATACATATAAGTGGAATGTTAGTTCGTTCGTGTGAAGCTTGGAAGCAAACGGATCAAACTGACTTCGAACAATGCCAAACACAGGACATTGATAGTGCTGAAGACTAAGAAGAAAAGAGTTCATTGTGCTGTCATAGATGTAAAATGCACGCACGCAATCCGCAGCCATAGTAAAATATATGGTGCGTGAGGAGACGTGTAAGGAGTGGTATTGGTGTCGATCTGTAATTCTTTACAGCCCTTATAGTGGTAAAAATAACAAGGACTGATGATGGAAGTCAGAACTCCAGAGGAACTATGACAGAAGTTCTTCATACCAAATTCTAACATCAGGAGCGTTAGGAACACCGCCAATAGCCCTGGTGTTTTTGCAGTTTGAAATGGTTGGCATGTCGAAATATCAGGTACAACCACGTATTGCTTCGGGACAAAGCTGAATATGATCAACCCGGCAACTGCCATACCCTGTGAGTTCCCTGAGTAAAAATTAGCAGGCATTTCAATAAAGGATACATACAGATACGATCATGAACATAATCCAACGTAGAGGGCGCTTCACCTCCCACATAGCGCAGGTTCGGAGTACGAAGATGCCTTACAAACGGTGAGAAATTAGTGAAAGCTCCAGCGAGACTGGTGATAGAGGTCACAAACATTCTGCGCAGAATGCTACCATCATGCTGAAGGCTAGATATAATAGTTGTCAGCACAACGTTTAGATTACTTATAAATGAAGAAGCCCTACCTGCTGCAAGATCACCTAAAGTCTGGCAGTCCTATGAGAACAGTGAGAGACACGTATATGATCGTCAAGGTCGCCTACGCACAACATCCTTCATGTGACGGACTTGGTCAACTAGGACACGAGTGAGATCAAAAATATCATAGAGGATGAGTATACGCCGCAGGCTCACACATGAGATTAGGAATAGGCATCAGCAATGGCATATAGCGAGCTCCAATATACAGAATTTTGGAACA